>NC_081763.1:10275315-10318315 GCF_963082965.1 Carassius carassius
ATGAAATTAATAGTATTATAAATTAAACTTGTTTTTCTGTTTGAATAAGTTTTTAAAATGTAATTTATTTCTGTGATGATAAAGCTGAATTTTCAGCATCATTACTTCAGTTTCTTCAGTGTCACATGATCCTTTAGAAATCATTCTAATATGCTTAATTGGTACTCAAGAAAAATTTCTTATTATTACCAATGTTAAAAACACACACATACTCACTGGCCACTTTATTAGGTACACCTTGCTAGCACCGGGTTGGACCCCATTTTACCTTCAGAACTGCCTTAATTCTTCGTGGCATAGATTCAACAAGGTGTTGGAAACATTCCTCAGAGAATTTAGTCCATATTGTCATGAAAGCATCACTCAGTTGTTGCAGATTTGTCGGCTGCACATCCATGATGTGAATCTCCTGTTGTACCACATCCCAAAGCTGCTCTATTGGATTGAGATCTGGTGACTTTAGAGGCCATTTGAATAAAGTGAACTCATTGTCATGTTCAAGAAACCAGTCAAAGATGATTTGAGCTTTGTGACATGGTGCATTATCCTGCTGGAAGTCATAAAGTTATGAACATTGTCAGCAACAATACTCAGGTAGGCTGTGGTGTTTACACGATGCTCAGTTGGTCCTAAGGGGCTCAAAGTGTGCCAAGAAAATATCTCCCACACCATTACACCACCACCACCAGCCTGAACCGTTGAGACAAGGCAGGGTGGATCCATGCTTTCATGTTCTTTATGCCAAATTCTGACCCTACCATCTGAATGTCTCAGCCAAAATTTGACTCATCAGACCAGGCCATGTATTTCCAATCTTCTATCGTCCAATTTTGGAGAGCCTTTGTGAATTGTAGCCTCCGTTTCCTGTTCTTAGCTGACAGGAGTGGCACCCGGTGTGGTCTTCTGCTGCTGTAGCCCATCTGTTTCAGGGTACGACAAGTTGTGCGTTTTTTTTTTCTCTGGCATGTGGTGTTATATCTTTCACTTGGATGTTATAAGTTGCACTAAGTAAATACAGCTGGATAAAACAAAAACCGTGTCCCTTTATATTTCAGGTTACAAAGCAACAAAATGTGATATTTTTAAGGGGGTGATTCTTTTCTATACCCACTGCATTTGTTTAATTTAAACAATCCCATTTTTTCAATTTCATGAAGGGTGCCAATACGTCTTTAGCTGCCTTTAGACTTCATTAATCTGCATTAATCTGTCAGTAGACTGTTGAGAGAGAGTGTGAGAAAGCAAGCGAGAGAGAATTGCCTTAGGGATTGACGTCTTGCTAGTACAGCTTCAGTCTGTTCCTTATTCTGATTGTTACATGAATTTGTTTTGTGTTTACATGTGAGAGGTGAGGCGTTTAAGGGTGAGATGTTTCTCTTCTTTTTTATCATGTGATATACAAATGTCTTAGGCCAGAAACATACTTAATGCAAGTATTTGATCACAAACACTAGATCCACAAGCTTGATTTTACATGCAAGTATGATGCACCAATAAAAGAATTCTGGCCAATAGTTAGGCTACTTTAATGTTATGATCAATGACCAAAAAATGTGTGAGATAGCGAGACTTTGAGGACTTAAAGTGTCAGTCAAAGAATGTTAGTTTGCAGTGTGTGTGTATGTGAATATGTATGAATTGCATGGCATTTTAGTATATTTCAGTTTTGCAGACCTGATAAGAGCTGACAAGTGAAGCTAAACATAGCTAAACAGCATGTACAACACAGGGAGCGAGAAAGACAAACACATAAATGCAAATTTTATGCAGTGCATGTGGTCTTTTGATTTATATTGGGTATGTGTGCAGGTCATTATTCAGTAGCAGTGATACCATGTAAGTGACATGTGGTCATGTGATCAATGGAGGTCACTTCGATGCTGGGATGTAGATTTAGATATTCTGGATTTCACAGAGATCCAATCAATAGCCGTGAACTGTTAGTAGGTCGACAGCCAGTCCTCCGTCCTCCATTCAGTACAGATGCAGCTGCAATGTGGAAAACAGAGATAGAGATATCATAGAAGGTGCATCTCATAAAGATGTCCTTGTCATTCTTGACCTCCTAAAACAAACAATTAAGAAACACACACACACACACACACACACACACACACACACACACACACACACACACACACACACACATATATATATATATATATATATTTGTAGATCATGGCAGTGTGTCTAGTGTTTAATTCCTCCTGGGTTTTCAATCCTCCAAACTCAGCACAGTCCTTCAGGCTGTTTTGACTATGTATGTTTTATTTCTCTCTAACTGATTGACCCAACAACACCATTACACTGCTGTGTGTTTAACAAGAAACAACACTTGCTTTTTTGTTTTGTTTACTTATTCGTTGTATTGATTACATAAATTAAAACATTGTGAGTTTTGGGAATAACATCTTAAATTTCCATAGTCAAGTGAGCCCTAATTAGATCAACAGTCCTAGATACATAAATGTGTGAGCTTTTAGATTGCAAAAGAAAAAATATAAAAGGCATACATTTTTTAATAACGGTAATTCATTTTAATATTTAAAATGTTTATAAAGCACATTCTATTTTATAGCTGTATAGTGTACAGATTATTTGTTAATTTTAAAGTCAATAAGCAGTAATAAAACAAATTAAAAATAAATATTGTATATCAGTAATTGGGCCTTTAAACATAAAAACTGTTACATTTAATTGTTGTCTATAAAAAGCTGTAGTGTGTGTGTGTGTGTGTTAAGTGCTGTCAAATGCTTTATCGTGATTAATATAGTATTGTTTACATAATATATGTTTGCATATATTATGCACTGTGTATATTTATTATATGTATATAAATACACAAACATGTAAAGCATGTAAATATTTAATGTTTTGTTTATACTGTATATAAAATATTTGTATTTATATGTTTATATTTATTTAAATATTTTTAAACGATATACATGTATGTTTGTATATTTTTATATACACAATAAATATGCACGCACACATATTATGTAAACAAAAAAGTTTATTTTGGATGTGATTAATAGTGATCATCTGACAGCACTAATATGTGTTTGGGTGTGTGTGTGTGTGTATGGTATTATATACACAATGTGTTACTATAACTATAACTGTAGCTATTTGTAACTTTGTCTATACCACACACACATACATATAAACCTCTGCCAAATTCTTTTTAACATATATATAAAAAAATATAATAACATTCATTTATGCATAATTTTTCTAGCCTGGAAAGCAATTTTAAGACCAACTTTATCACAGCAACATTAGAGTTTGTCTAGCTATCATACTACACCAAAGACCGTTAGAATGACAACATACCTCGCCTTGTGCATACATCAAATTCAGTTTTATTTATAGTATGCCACATCTGCTGAAAAATCTACTGTATTTTGCTAAAAGCAATTCATCTCTGACCACATGTGCTTGACTTCCAGCAGTGTGATGGGGTGTCTAGAGTGTAATCACATCAAATAAAAACACATTCGATCTGTTCCCTGCGGTCTGGGTGTCTTTGATGTTGCAATCCACGTTCTGTGGTGTGAATCATCCGACTTTGGTTGTGTATTTCTGTGTTTGATGACTTAGCATCGATTCAATTGTTTTAAGAATGCATATCTACACACAAGCTTTACTTTGAAGCATATGTTCACAAGCTGGGTGTGGGTGTTTGTGTGTGTGTGTGTGTGTGTGTGTGTTTGAAGCACCGCAGTGACGTCAGTCATTCAGCTTTGCCCTGAAGCCTCATCTGTTCTGGAAAGTGCTATGTGTATGTGTATGTGTGTTTGCATTCCCAGTGACATTTGCATGAGTGTATGTGTATGTGTGTTTGCATTCCCTGTGACATTTGCATGAGTGTGTGTGTGTAGTGGAATGGGGGAAGACTTTTGTGATGTTTTCATTCAGATAATGATGAGAGATTAAATAAAGGAATCTGATACAAGGTATAGATTTACATGGCCAGCAAATCTGACCGCACTAAAGCAGCAATCTGAATAACAAACTAGTGTGTAAGTGTCATTGTGTAAGTGTAAATGTGGTTTTGGTTTACGTTCACGTTTTGTGCTACCCTGTTCTGTGTAAAGGACTTTTCTGTTGAAGTGTATTTTCTGTTCCCCTTTGTTTCTATAGCTATGTTTCCATCCACCTATTTTTATACCCATTTTGGATTATCGCATAAAAAATGCTGGATGGAAATGCCAAGATGTGCATAAATGTGCAAAGAAAACTTATGCGCACAACTGAGTAGGATGAACTTTTTATCCTATAAGAAGAAATTAGCATAAATTACGATGGAAACACATTTACCGAAATAAATTCCACCATGCTCATTGAAAAAGTCATGTGACTTTGCGCTATGAGACAGGATAACTTGACTAACCAGCGAATCAATCTCATTCACAGCATCTATATGTTGTTTTGGTAGTTCTGAAATGCCTGAGGAAAGTCTGTCATTCAATTATTTCTGTATAATTACTGTCTTACATGACCGTGTTCTCAAACAGCAGGCATGCACAAATGACCGCATTTATTGTGTTATGACTGCTCTCTCTGAAGCACAAGTAATTTATTACATATGAAAATTATTAGTCTATATTCAGTGGCTTCTCCCAGTTTTCTTAGAGATATTTAGAGCCAGTTTACCAGGAAGTAACGATTTTGTTCTCTTTGACTCGTTGGATTGAAACGGTGTTATATTCGCAAATGTTTTATGCAATATTCCAGTTTTGCGCATAAGTTAAATTTGCATATTTAGATGGAAACATAGCTTATGTTCACTTCTAGGGTTTAGTTTAATAATAATAGTATGTGAAAACAATGCTTCTAGCAAGCTCGATATTTCACATTGTTGCGTTCTAAAGTGTCTGAATGCAATCCATAATTCATTAGTTAAACTGTTGACATGTTTATACTGTAGCTAGCAAGAATGCATGCTAAATACACCATACAGCAGGACTGCACTTGCAATGCGGGGGCCAAGCGTTTGTATGGAGACTTAATTCCACCACATAATGTACATATTTTTATCCTTTTATCATATTTTTATCAATTAAATTTGTATCTTGCACTTCGGTTTAATAAAAAAGTACATATAAAATTGTTGCACATCGCTTTTTTTTATGCTTGGTGTGCTTTTATATCATGCAGATAAGAGTATAAATGGAATAGAGCTTCTTACTGTGTAAACGACTATCTATTATAAGATAGTTTGCAGTTCTTTTAAACCCCGGTTGCTGACACACAGAGACGGACAGATGCACACACATGCTCACACACATAAAAATACACCTCCTTCTGTGTTTTGGGACTGTACTTGGCAGCTGTCAGATTCATTATAATTCGAGAAGGGGATCATGGATAGAAAGGGATCCATCCTTAAGAAGAATAATGAAAAGAGACTACAAACGACTGCATTCATGTGCAGATAACAGAAGAAAGACAGACATAAAGATGAAAACAGACCTATGATCATGACATTTGGGTGACTTGTGCTGTTTGTTGAACTGTGAGCGTGTGTATGGGTGTTTGAGATGCCTGTGCCAGTCCCAATAGGTGATCTATATCAGTTCATCCCCCAAAATGTCCACACAAACAAACATCCTCAGGGACAGAACTGTGCGTGTACAGGTGCATCTTAATAAATTAGAATGTCATGGAAAAGTTAATTTATTTCAGTAATTTAACTCAAATTGTGAAACTTGTGTATTAAATAAATTCAATGCACACAGACTGAAGTAGTTTAAGTCTTTGGTACGATTAATTGTGGTGATTTTTGGCTCCCTTTTAACAAAAACCCACCAATTCACGATCTCAACAAATTAGAATACTTCATAAGACCAAAAAAAAAAATCTGAATTTTTGGCCTTCTGGAAAGTATGTTAATTTACAATACATGTACTCAATACTTGGTAGGAGCTCCTTTTGCTTTAATTACTGCCTCAATTCAGCGTGGCATGGAGGTGATCAGTTTGTGGCACTGCTGAGGTGGTCTGGAAGCCCAGGTTTCTTTGACAGTGGCCTTCAGCTCATCTGCATTGTTTGGTCTCTTGTTTCTCATCTTCCTCTTGACAATACCCCATAGATTCTCTCTGGGGTTCAGGTCTGGTGAGTTTGCCGGCCTGTCAAGCACCCCAACACCATGGTCATTTAACCAACTTCTGGTGCTTTTGGCAGTGTGGGCACATGCCAAATCCTGCTGGAAAATTAAATCAGCATCTTCAAAAAGCTGGTCAGCAGAAGGAAGCATGAGGTGCTCCAAACTTTCTTGGTAAACGGGTGCAGTGACTTTGGTTTTCAAAAAACACAATGGACCAACACCAGCAGATGACACAGAACGCCAAATCATCACAGACTGTGGAAACTTAACACTGGACTTCAAGCAACTTGGTCTATGAGCTTCTCCACCCTTCCTCCAGACTAGGACCTTGGTTTCCAAATGAAATACAAAACTTGCTCTCATCTGAAAAAAAGGACTTTGGCCTCTGATGTTGTCTGTGGTTTAGTAGTGGCTTAAAAAGAGGAATACAACAACTGTAGCCTTGACACGTTTGTATGCCTTGGCCCCAGCCTCAATGTATTCCTTGTGAAGTTCACTCAAATTCTTGAATCGATTTTGCTTGACAATCCTCGTAAGGCTGCGGTTCTCTCGGTTGGTTGTGCATCTTTTTCCTTCCACTCAACTTTCTGTTAACATACTTGGATACAGCACTCTGTGAACTCCCAGCTTTTTTGGCAATGAATGTTTGTGGCTTACCCTGCTTGTGAAGGGTGTCAATGATTGTCTTCTGGACAACTGTCAGATCAGCAGTCTTCCCCATGATTGTGTAGCCTAGCGAACCAAACTGAGAGACCATTCTGAAGGCTCAGGAAACCTTTGCAGGTGTTTTGAGTTGATTAGCTGATTGGCATGACATCATATTCTAATTTGTTGAGATGTGAATTGGTGGGTTTTTGTTAAATGTGAGCAAAAATCATCACAATTAAAAGAACCAAACTAAACTAAACTTAAACTACTTCAGTCTGTGTGCATTGAATTAATTAAATACAAAAGTTTTACAATTTGAGTTGAATTACCGAAATTAATTTTTCCATGACATTCTAATTTATTGACATGCACCTGCAATTTCATTACCTTGGGGTTTGAGATGGTGTTCATGAATAGTCTGACCAAGTGTTTTCAGGGTGTTTCGCAGCTGGGCAGCTTGCAGAAGACAGGAAAGGGAAAAACTCCAATTGTGATTGTGTCTCTATGTAAAGAATATCAAGGAAAAATCACGGATATAGTTGGTTGTGTTAATTAAGGCAAGCATATTTAGAACATTTCTAAGCAATCAGACATATGATTTTGACATTAATGGACAAAATTGGTGAAAACATCACATATACATGCCTCTTCTAAATTCTTTTTAACGTTTGAGGGTTGAAATTGAGGTTTGACAATTTTTTTAAATTTTCCCACAATGCTCTTGTCTCAAATAAGCAGCAAGTCTATAAATTTCCAGGAGCCAGCAGAGAGAATCTGCTGCTGTCAGGCATTGAGTTTCAACAGAAAATCAGTCAGGAGGGGAAGGTTGTCTTTATTGCTTTTCTGTTACCTATGAAATTTTCCCTTCTCACCCATAGATTACTAAAACTAATATCTGAATGATTTTATATTCAAGCAGACAACCTTGAACAAGACCATTAGAAATCATGTAAAACAACAAGGGGGAATTAAAAAGTATTTTTATGCATATTAGCATGCAAAGACACACACACACACAGTCACTGGTTTGCTGCTAAACATATCTGAGGCTCTTTGTAGTGTGTCAGGAACATCAGGGCCAAATATTTCCCCTACTGTGATATCGCTAATGCACCAGAAACACACACATTTCCACACACGCACAAACATACACATACAGTCTCTCACTGAAGCAGCATTAGCCCTGTGGCTAACCGGGCCACTTTAAACCATCTGCCTCACCAGATTCAACTAACTGATGCAAAGCCAGATTAAAAACAAAACTCTCTGCTAAAATGTATTTTAAAGTTATGGATGATTTAAATTTGACTGTTAATAAAGTGGTTGTTACCAAGCTAACAAGAATGAGAGAAAGAATCTGCTGAAAGAATAGCTGGTTTACTTGAGCTTAAATGATCAGCTGTGTTTCATGCTGGTTTTTACATGGCCAGATATGGAAGCCTGTTTTTGTCCAACAGAATAATAAAAGAACAAAGGTAATTGCAACCTTATCTTACACTTCAGATTTTTTTTTCTTCATAATTCTAAGTTTATATCCCACAAATCCATTTTTTTAAAGCAAATCTTAGAAAAGTCAGAACTGTGAGAAACTTAGCATTGCGAGATATAAAGTAAGAATTGTGAGAGATCGAAAAGTCACATTTTATTTAATTTTTTTCCGTGGCAGAAACAAAATAAACACAGCTGCGAGGTGTGAACTTTGAATTCTGAGAAACAAGGTCAGAATTCTGTGATGTAAACTCTGTGATGTGAACTGTGAGGAACAATGTCTCAATATGAGACACAATTTCCATTATTATTATTATGTTGGCTTGGCAAAGCCAACATACTGTTATGCTATTTAAAATTCTCCTTCTTATTATTTTTCTGAGACTAAAAATTCTAAACGCTTCTCCTCCTAGGGCTTCTCCTCGGCAGACACCTGCGGGATAGAGCGGTGGTGTGTGCTATATCTTTTCAGAGTGATCAGACTTAAAGTTTTTTTTTTAATTAATTTTTAAATGTTTAATACATTACCCATAGACTTACATTGTCTGAGAAAAATCGCGCCCCTACAGTTGCAATACCCGTTCTAAGGTTTCATTTCACTTTTAAATCGGTCAATACAAGTAAATAATACAATTTCCCTCAAACTGACAAGCTAAACCAACATATCTGATTATTACAGGGGTCAGGGCTCATTAATAATTGATTTCTGGGCAGAGAGCAGTCAGAAAGACGAGAGAAGAATGGCTGGTCAGCTCAGGCATTGTCTCCACGGAGCTCACAACGAGCGAATTTATTCTTATTTAAGATCTTTTTAAATTAAATTATATCGGCGATTGCACGCAATCTACCCGTTAGAACACACCAAGAGCTAAATTCAGATGTTTCTGAACTGTTTAAAGTAATAACATGATATATTCGCGGCAGCCAACTGGCCGCGAGCTCGCGATGTATTCTCTGAACACTTGAAGTCCACATAGAGAATTTACAGCCTTTCACATTAAAACATTGCAGCGAAATGGCACAAAACAATTAGAAGAATATATTATACACATGAAAATGAGTGTTTATATGTGCTTGTGAGATTTTCTCTGTCAGGCTGAAGGTCACAGCGATTGATCGGCGCTGCACAACAAAGCAGGGAACTACACTGCGACCAAAATGGTCACATATGCATCACTGATTATTTTTGTACCTACTTATGTGTTATGCTATGATTTAATATGAGCATTTATTAAAACAGAAATGTGTATTTTAAGAATACTTTTTATAACGTGCTCCGAGCATTCAACATATCAAGTTGGCTTGAGCCCCGCGATGCGGGAAAGCTGAACTGAGCAGCTGGTGACTCGCGCTGTGTTCGGTCTGCACGAGAGAGAGAGAGCCGCGTCTCACGAAGAGCAACCGAGCTCTCCTTCAGGACGTTCACGTCCTCCTGCACCTGAACGAACAAATACAAATCGCAGTTTAAATAAACAGAAAAAAAGAGCGAAAAGCGAAAGAGCTCAATTCAGCACCGCGGTGTTCTGGTGTTCAGGGAGCAAGCAGAGAAAAGTCTTCTTGCTTATGTACCGACAGCAAATAAATACAAACTATGTCGAAATACCCGACAGAAAGTCACATAGATTGATTGGCGCTGCACAAAATGGTAAAGTCATTTATATATTTTTTAAGAGCTTCTTAAAATACAATAGGGAAAAAAAGTCACATGACAGCCGCGTTTCGGGGCAAGATCGGACAAATAAATACACATTTCATTCACACTGACAAGCTAAACCAACATATGTTATTATTACCTGGTCAGATCTCATTAATAAATTATGTCTCTGGCCAAAGAACCGACAGAAAGACGAGAGAGAAATGAACGCTTCATCAGCCAGCCCAGTTATCACTACGAGATAAGAATAAAAGCATTTTTATATTTTTTAAGAGCTTCCAAAAATAATATCACAGCGAATGCACTAATCCACCCATTAGAACACAACAAGAGCAGATTTCAGGTGTTTTTGAGCTGTTTATGTGTGCTAAATGAAATATAATTTGACAGCGTGATACAGCTTATGAATACTGGAAGGAAAAAAAGTCACGACAGCCTTTTAAAAACCCTCTGGAGTCGATTAACGCATACACGCGTTTTGAGTCATTTTCTCCTGATATGGCCGAAAATTACTTAAACTACACCTTCAGTTTTAATCGTACAGATAAGAGCAATAAATCAATCGAATCTGTAAAGGGTCTACTTTTTTTTGGATACAAACATAATAACAACAAAACTTTGTGCACTTATAAAATAAAGATAACAAACAAGGTGTGCTGTCTGCAGCCTTTGTCTGCGCTGATCTTCATTTACAAACACGTCATTAAAATGAACTGTAACCCCATGAATACTCAACGAAGAGACATGAGAGAGATATCTATAGAAAGCTTGACATGTCTACTTTTAAACTAAACAAGTGCTGCCGAACAAATATTCTGTGATGACGTAATCCATATCAAAACAACGCGATGTCCTTATTTCACGTCTCCCTTCATTATATCTAATGTGTATGGAAGGCCAAGAGGGTCAAATATGGAAGGCCAAGAGGGTCAAATACACGTGAATTTTAACGCGTCAACAACACGTTAAATACGTGTATTTCAAGTGTAGACAACACGTGAAAAATCAGCACGTATTTAACGTGTATTTCACATGTTAAATACACGTTAAATACACGTGCAATACATGTGAAGTACGCATTAGAAATCAGTTTGAATGGGTCAATGTCATTGGCTGCTGAGGACTTCGGTCAAACCACTTCTTTGAGCTTATAGGGATGTGCCATTCATAGACAGGCAACCACCATTTAACATGCTATAGATCAGCTTATTCAGCCTTATTATTTAGTCTTTTTTCTTTTCTTTTTTGTATAGCCTATAGAAATAATATATTTAAGTTTCAGTTTTATGAAATATTTATTTTTTTATAAATATAAATTAAAATTTTGTGGTGATAGTATAAAGTTTATAAAAGGTACAGTATTTTGTAATGAAACAGGACTTTTTGTTTAGCTCTTGACTCGCCGAAGTATACTATATATAGTGTCCCTTCTTTAATTTTTCAGTACTGTGTGATAACCTAAATATGTTGTCAGTACTATTAAAATAAGATCAAATTGAATGGTATTTAGGACATTATAGTATTTGCATGACTTATTTCGCATTCAGCTAGACAACCCTGTCCTAGCTGTTATCATAGCCTAGGCTTTTTATTAAAAAGGAAAACAGCAAGGGACCATGGAAAACGACTGTTGCAGGTGTATTTTTTTATGGTATTATTATTTATTTTTTTGGCAGCGGGGCAACTCAAGAATGTTGGGCACACAAGTACTGTGGCTCTTTTGCCCCATGGTTCAAGATGGCCAAGCCAACATCAAAGTTAGTTCACTAACTTTTAATTCTAGTTATTATTATTATTATTATTATTTTATTATTATTCCATGGTGGAAACAGGCTTCCATAAAAAGATGCATCATAACCATAACTAAATTATTTTAATTATCAATGAAGTCATTTGAGATGAAAGAAATAAAGATCACTGTTCTTCTTTGATGACAGGTTAATTAGCTGAAATGCATCCTATCGGAGGTTAATCATTAATCAGTCTGTATACTGTACAACATAAGCAATCTTACAGCTTACACTTGGACACCCTGAAGCAAAAAGTGAATTTGAACCGTTGCATGCTAGTCTAAATGCATAACTCGCACTGTTTATAAAGCATTGCAGTATCAACATACACATGATGCAATATCCTAAAATGGGATAGTGAATTAAAAAGCATTATTAATTCACAACACAGTAACTTTAGCACACTATATGCTATTAGTATCCCGACTAGAAGAGATTGGACTTTGAATTGCATGGTTTTACAATATGTTGATGTGCTACAGTTTTATTTTTATTATTTGAATAAAAAGCATTTTTTGTTTATTAAAATTATATCCCATTCCTTGTAGAGTAAATTGGACTAGATGATGATCATTCATTTATTATAAATGTATAATATATACATATTGGCAGTTACTACATTGATTAGGAGGTAGTCTAGCATATAGGCCTACAAGTTCTTGTCAAAGTACCCCCAACCAAAGTGAGTTTAGGAGCCAGTTGGGGGCACTTAAGACTGATTTGTTATGCCTGCAGTTAGTATTTCCACCTGTGATTAACACTGGAGTGTCTTGATAGGAATTTTGCTGAAAAGTAACAGCTAAATTAAAGACCACATGTTTCTGTAATGAAAAGGGAACATGCTGAGAAAATCAACAAGATTGGAAATCTCTCACATAATTTCTTCTCATACACACTCACGCAATCCAATCCAGCATATTAACGATCATTATCTATCAATAAAAGGCTAAATGCTGGTTGATTGTTGCTCTGTTCTGAAGTATAAAAACTGGCCGTAGGTGAAACAGATTGAGCCGTTTAAAGTATTTATTTGTGAGACAGAACAGCAAGAGAGCAGAGTTATTCTTGGTGAACACAGCTGGGAGCAGATGAATGGAGAATGTGTGTAGATGTTTCTCAGATTGCATGTATACAAGCTCTGTGCATCCTTACATGTGATCACGACATAAGACACATTCTCCTGAGCGCAACCGTGAAAAGACTAACATGTGATTTGAGATGCATTTAAAGATCATGTTGCCACATTCCTACAACCTTGAGCCACCAGAGATCAAAGTGTTAGGTCTAGCACAGTGCAAATTTAAGATCAATAACAGATTTGTCCGTTTAATCAATTGTCTTGTCAGGTTTTGTTGTAAATGCACATTTCCAACTAAATTTCCCACTGGAAATCTGCATTAAATTCTTCACTAAGAACAAACTGTGCCCACTGATTACTGCCTCTTTTCCGCATCACAACTCTTTTTAATAATTTAATTGGTTAAAAAGAACATACATTTTAGTTAACCAATTTTGTAGTTGGAAGAGAATTTTCTAAACTGACATTAATGTTTAATTACTTTGCAGTTTGTGGAATTTCTCATAAATATGTGGAATTGATTAAATAAAACCACTGTTGCCTGAGGTCAAAGTATCTGTCTGTCTGCACATTTGAGTTGGGGAATAGATTTGAAATATTTAATAGTTTTTTTAACCATATCAGAACATATCAGATATTTAAAAGTATTTTTGTCTCATTTTTTAAAATAGTAATTTTGGGTTTTCATGAGCTGTATGCCAAAATCATCAGTATTAAAACAATAAAAGACCTGAAATATTTCAGTTGGTGTGCAATGAATCTAAAATATATGAAAGTTTAATTTTTATCATTACATTATGGAAAATAATGAACTTTTATCACAATATGCTAATTTTTTTAGAAGGACCTGTATATATATATATTAGTTTTTGAAACATATATATAAAATCAGCTTTTTAATTATGATTTCTTAAAAAAAAAAAAAGTAATAAAATAAAATAGGCTGTTTAGATAACCTGATTGTTTGAACCCTTTACCTTCACAATCACCTGAGTGTTAAATAAGCTATCTTCAGGTCCACCAACGGTTTAGATATTAAGTGGCTTGCTAGAGGAACAGGAAGTTTGTAGTAGTTTGTTGACAGACATCGTCCTGTGTGGCCTATATTGGTTTCGAGGAGACACAAGCACTTACAGGGCACCACATCAGTCAAGCACACAGCAGAGAGCTGACCGGAGCTGAGTGCTTCATTCTCCTGGTCGTTATCATGAAAGCGTCAGACTCCTCTTGTATGCCTTAGCACAGCATTCCTGGCAGCTTTTGCTTTAGAAATGTCCTAGGGTTTCGTCCTGTCCTGAATTTCAGCCTGTGGAATGGAGAATGTTGAGACAATGATGTCACAAGGGAAATAACCGAACCTTGAAGCCGAGCAGAATTATTTTGAATTGCACTCGAGTCAGGGCACACTTGGACTTCTTGTGCAGCTACACAGTTTTAATGCAACCACTGAAGCACTTGTCGGTAGGGGATGGATGAATTGAGAGGGTTGGTTGGTGGGTAAGTATTAGCGAGACATGATAGCAGCCCTGAGAGTTTAGAGATGGCTCAGTACTGGACGATTGGTGAAGGTTACGGGCACTGGAGCTCCCAGTGAGGGCTTTGGATGGATTCTGAAGGTGAGAAATGGAGTTAGTGAACAAAGGAAGAGACAGAGCCAAGGATGGTTGGGGCAGTTTTTGAAACATTGTTTGAAAGCAAAAATACAGAAGAAGTACATTTTAGTATTGTTTCAGGTCACTACTGTGTTGATAGTGAATGTGTTGCAGAAAGGCTAGAAACCGCTCTGTTTACTTACAGTAATGTGATCAGCTGTAATCGCTTTCAAATTAGGATTTTATCATTTTAATTGACAGTGAAAAGTGTTTGCCTCAATTTCAGTTTGCAGTCTTTGCCGTTTTTAATCACTTTGCTGCATAATTTAAACATTTATTTACAGAAAATTGTTAAAATACTTTGCAATGTCCCAATTCTTTAAAGAAAGGAATCTTTACTAAATTCGCAGAAATTTCAAGTTCATTCCTTTCCTCAACACACTTAATGCCAGGTATGCAAGGCTTGAAGACAAACGACTTGAATTAGTGAGACGTGACTTGGACCGAATGCAAAACACTGGCCTGGGCTCATATCTGGTTTATATCACTCACCCTTATTTGCCAAGTGCCCTGTTGAGAAACTGATGGCATACAAATCCTTCTCTTTTTAGGGCCCTGACGGAACTGCTGAAACAGCCAGGCGAGCCTGGGGGTGTGGAAAGAGGAGGAGGTCACCACCCTATGGGATCCAACGGCATCTCTGGCAGGTCAATGCGCACCAACAACGGTGAGTCAGAGACTCTGCTGACTGTATAATGAATGTCAAGGAAAATAAAATGAATGTCAGACATTTAATGGTGGGGTAAAAAGGAGTCTTGATGGGCTGCTTGCATTTGGTTTTAACCAGGAAAATATTTATGGCCACCTTGTTTTAAGTATGAAGTCATTTAATTTTGATCAGTTTTGCAGAAAACAAGACTTGCATTTGAGTCACTTGGTTATGTTCTTTTGTCATTTTTATTAGTTTTTAAAAATACCTTTTCTCATTATTATTATTATTTTTTTACTTTGCAGTATAAAATACCACTACCCTTAACTCCAAATATAAACTGCGCAATGCAACTCATTCTGAAATGTGCTACGGGGCATGAATTGTTCCTCGAATTTAGTCTTGATGAGGAGAGGTGTACTTTTATGCAATCAGACTTTCGCCTGCAAGAAAAAGGACCGTCTGTTATATAACTTAAAGTGCTTTTCTCCCCCAGAACCTCCTGGCAATCACACATCCACATCTTTAATCATGGCAATGACTTTTATTTTTGTAATTCTGTTTAAAGCCACTAGAGGTGCAGCCATTACAACTGAAAGCCTTAAGATGACTTTGGTTTGCTTGAATAAATTGCAAAATTACGTGTGTGTGTGTGTGTGTGTTTATTATTATTATTATTAGCCATGTCATCATTCAGTACATTCCCATTTTCTTTGCAGTCAAAACTAAAGTTCTTGCATGATCACAACCTTTTAAATGTTTCACAGATACACATCAGCTGCCACGGTTATATACAAAATCTCATCAAACAAACACACTGAGGTTTAAAGGCCATCAACTTTTGATTCTGTCGTGGTAATGAACTGAAATGAGGGAGTAATTAAATTTGCGGATATGAGAGGTCCAACTGCTGCTCCCTCTTGGAAGAGGAAGTGGTTTAACGAAGCAACTGTGCTAATTAAGGTATAATTAAGTAACTTCAGCCAAGACCTGCTGATCAAGAACACACTGTCCTGAGAATTAGGGACCCATTTATCTCTCCATCTCACACACGCACTTCATCACAGGTGTGAGTTTTCCTTAGAAGTGTGAGAATTTCCACTGTGCCAGGTTTTCTGCTCGTACTTCTGTCTTTTTCCTTTTCTAAATCCACCTCAAGAGTTTAATTAAGTGCTCATCAAACCAGCTTGAGCACGCTAAGGGACACAAGGGTCTAAGAACAATCCATCTGCATATATACACATACAGCTGAAGTCGTGACCGGTAGAACCACATCAACACAGGTGGTCCGGAAGGAGGGATGGATGGATGAATAGGTTTGAGAGGAGGAGGAAGAACGGAAATAGGTGATGAAGATGGAGTGTGATGTTGAACTTGATGAGAAGAGTGTTTTTCAAATAGGGTTCTGTAGTCCTGCTAAAACTTAGACCTAAATAAATAGAATTATACTTCACAAAAAGCACAAACATTAATTCAGTTCCTTGACTAATATAATCTTAACATTAATGCAAGGATCAATTTTGTTGACATGAATGTGTGATTAAGTCTTATTTCGGTTCATGAGATTAGCATAGCGGTTTCTATTAAATAAAACAGCAGAAACTAAATCATGAAATCAGAAATAAAATTATGTATTAAGAAAATAAATAATATATACAGTACAGTAAAAGAATATAAAATAGCAATATAAAATATAAAATGGTATAAAAGTATTAACGTTATGCTGTTATCAGATGAAAAAAAAGTAATTAAAAAAATTATTTTATATTAATTTATTTTATAATTATTTTTTTTTAATTTATTTTTTTACATAAAACTGTAGGTAGTTATTGATGTAGTTGGTGGTTTCCCCTCCTTTTATAAGTGTAAAGTGGTCTACAATCTTTGTTGGAGTACACCACCTGAAAAAGTTTGAGAACCACTTTCCACAGGAAGGAAAATAAGATTTAAGGAATCAAGAAACCCAGATGAGAGAACCTGGCAGAGAAAAATAGAAGGAAAATAAGACAGAGATTGAATGAATAAATAGTAAGAGAGATGGGAGGGGAGGAAAAAGACCTAAGGGGAGGAATAAAGAAAGAGCGATTGAGACAAGAGGAAAGATGAATGAGTGTGGGAGCAGCTGTGATAGTGGGTGTGATAGGCTGTCAAAAGAAAGGAGAATTAGAGTGATGTTTAGAGACTAAAATGAGAACTGAATGAAAGAACTGTCTCTTTCATCCCAGCTCAACAAATCCTGGGGTCTTGACCTTTTGCACACGTGTATACTTTAAATAAGCATCATTATTATGTTCATATTTCCAATTATATTTGTTTTAGTGATGTTTACAACAGTCAGGATCACAATTTAATCATAGCTAAGGTGAATATAAACACAAAGCAATAAACTCAGTCACGTAGCTCAGCCCACATTGTTCTTGCTGTGGACATTAATAATATCATGCAGCTTATTGTCATTATGCCCTGACAATTACACACAAACACCCTAGCATAATGATAGCAAGTTTTGCAGCCATACAAAACAACTTTACATTCTTACAAATAAAGGTTTTCTAAACAACCATAAAGCAATAAAATAAAATTAAATTAAAATAAACAGCACTAAAAGTGGTTCATTGGCTTGTAATTGTAGGGGAAACACTTTAAAGTCAAATGGTGTCATGTAGAGCCATAAAAGGAACCCCATTCTTCTCAGATTTTAGATCTGTTACTCCTCTCTCATAGGATTGCTATAAATGGGAATTTGCTACAATGGCAAAAGCTGTATTGAATCCCTTTTATGCTTAGAGAACCTTTAAAGACCTATAGCACCTTAACCAACCCCAAAGAACTGCTGAAGAACCATATTGGGCTTAACAGATTCTTTATATGGTAGCAGTGCTAAATAACTCCTCAACAATCCTAAAGAACTGCTGAAGAATCAGAATTACAGGTTATTAATTGAACATTTTGATTTTAAACTCTAAGTCCTAGTTTTATAGTCAGGGGTTAGACTAATGGCGCTTTTCCACTGCATGGTATGGCATGGTGCAGTTTGCTTTTGTTGGGGGGGGGGGTTCAACTGTGTATAGTACCTGGTAACTGGTACTTTTTTCAGTACCGCCTCGGCTGAGGTTCCAAGCGAGTCATACTATTACCAAAATGTGAGTTGCTGGAGAGAATTGCCACTACCTGCGTCATTGAACTTGCGACATGATACACTACTGTAGACAACAAGGATCGAATGCAACAGTTTCGAACGAGCGCACCTTTTTTTAAACAACAAAATAATTGCTGCTTCATGGTTTGTTGAATAAGTACAGACGTTCCTCTCAATGATTGCTGAGGAGCTGATCCAGCAAGAACTTGATGGGATGACAAGGAATGAAAAAGTTTTTCAGGAGGTCGCTCAGCATGGCAGTAGAGGCGGCACAACTATAAAAACATTGAACATTGAACAGTGAAGAAATTCATAAAGTCATTACTATTTAATGTTGGTGGAATATTTGAATCAGGTGGCGTCTGGTATTTGTTAATTTAGCCACTGTGCTAAATAAAAACCTTGGATTGTTTTGGTTATTTTCCATGAGTTTGTGTATATGCTCTGCCCAAGCAGTTTTTAGAGCCTGTCTATACCTGGACATACTGTTTTTCCATGCAATTCTAAAAAATTCCAAGTCAGTTTTTCTCCATTTGCGTTCAAGACTACGAGTTTCTTTCTTGAGAGAGTGAGTATTACTGTTATACCATGGCACAGTACGTTTTTCTCTAACCTTTTTCTAATTTGATGGGGGCAACAGTTTCTAATGTATTAGAGAAAATAGTGCCCATGTTGTCAGTCATTTCGTCTAATTCATGTGTATTTTTGGGTACAAATAGCAGTTGAGATAGATCAGGCAGGTTATTTGCGAATCTTTCTTTGGTGGCTGGAACAATAGTTCTGCCCAGACGGTAACGCTGAGACATATAGTTAAAGGCAGGGTAGGTAAAAAATGTATAAACAACTTTCTTCCAAATTTGTTTAATCTTTCGAGTGACTCTAGACCGTTTAATCTGTATTAAACACAGCTCATTATTTCCATTCGGGACTAAACATAGGATTGGCTTAGGCGACTGTCACTCTCTCGCAACCATGGCAACCACCCTTTTGCCACACATGACCTGCCCACTTGCGCGCGCACGTTTGATTTGAGGAATTCAAGAAGCACGGATCCTAGGAATACCAAAACAATGACAGAGAAACAGCAAGCAAAATTCACAGTACCGGCCTATGCAGTTAGTGAAGGCAAACCAGGCAAAAAAAGGAAGACAGTAACAGTACAAGAAAAGGCAATGAACAAAAAGTCTTTGGATTAACAAAGAAATAAAATGCGAGTTAATATCGGCGTGGCTTTCCAGCGATGGCGAGAACTGAGGGAACTCAAGGGGCTGAAAAGTGACTCCTTGATGGCTTTATTTCTGCTGGACAGGTAAATCTTTCTTTTTGTATTTTGATCATACATATTTTTTTGTTTATTTTTTCATGAATCATGTGTCATTAGCACACGTAGCTGCGTAATATAGCTAACATAACATTACTTAGCGAGCCGTAGTAGAGACGATAAATAATCTATAGGAGCCCAGAAGGGAGGGGGTGGAGTGAATGGAAATAATGAGCTTTCTTTAAAACAGTCGTGAGAGGTCTACAGACACTCGATTTTTATACTTTCTTTTTTAGAGTACTTACATTTTTAATTATGTATTGATATATAAATAAAGTTTAAACAAATTTGGACATTTTTTACCTACCCTGCCTTTAATATCAATTATACGCAGCATGCACGATACAAGGAAATGGTCTGTAATATCATCACTTTGAGGTACAATATCTATAGCAGTAAGATCGATTCCATGAGATATAATTAAATCTAGGGTATGATTAAAACGATGAGTGGGCCCGGGCTAACTGAGACTTGTTATAGCACTTGTATATCATTGCTCTTTTGTTGTTTTTGATTGCTTCCACTGTCCTCATTTGTAAGTTGCCTTGGATAAAAGCGTCTGCTAAATGACTAAATGTAAATGTAAAGACAAATACAAAACCACAGCAAATTGACTTCATTTTAAACTACATGTTTAAAAAAATGAGTGCGTGTGTGTGATTGACAGCCTGCTTGTGACTGGTGGAGAGATGTTCATGTTCATCTTTGCTGTTTGGCCAAGAAATCAAACACCTCTGGAAACACCTTCAGGCAAAAACACTTCATTTCTTTCACCTGCTCTGGAGAGACACATCTCTTACGCAGACAACTTTACTGCTGATATAAGCATGCTTTTACTGCATTTCTAAAGCTGCAGACCTTACCGATCTAACTGAGTGCAAAATGCTTCATACACTATGTGCAGCTAATGAGTGCAACAGCATGATATGTCACACTGTTTGCATTTGATGAGACATTGTGTTGTTCGTGTGCATGTAAGAGAAAAAGGCTGTGCCATATGTGCCAATCATGTTCTTGGCAGACAGCATGTGTGTGTGTGTGTGTGTTTGTGTGTGTGTGTGTGTGTGTGTGTGTGTGTGTCTGTGTGTATGGGTGGGATTGAGGCGGGTTGTATGACAGACCACCCATGAAAAACACATCCATCACATCAATATCTGTGTGTGCTGAGGATGACGTTAGTGTCCATATGTCTGGGAGTATATTTTTATCAGTGCTTTTACTGTAATCGCAGTCTAGCACTGGTGGTATGAAAAATGTTTCATTAATATGAAGTTCAATAAGACAGAAAGGTTTTCTGTTGGCAAAATGTATAAATAATAAATTACTTAAAATTAAAGAGTAAATAAAATAAAAGGTAAATATGACGAAAGTGTGAAGTCTAATACATTTATAAACGTCTATAATAGTTAACTGATGCTTTGGTTTAATTGTTTTTAATTAAAAAAAATGTTGAGTTGAATAATTTTGATTGCAGCTGTACGCACATACACACACACACACACACACACACACACACACGCAAACGTTTATTAATCGGAATTTATTTGTAACATTATAAATGTCTTAACTGTAGCTTTTTGATGATAAGTTGCTGAAAATTCAACTTTGCTATCACAGGAATAAATTACATTATACAATATATTCAATAAAAAAAGTTATTACATGGCTCTGTGGAATACTTGATTCTGATTGGTCAGCCGCGACATTCTGAGGTATGTTATCTCTGGATAACAACCTGTAAAAGCTAATAACACAGGCTCAGCAGTCTGCACTGTACTCTATTTTTTTCTTGGTGGATGCTTTGCGTTTGTTTAGCTTATAAAATATTAAATCTCGATTCAAAATGGTGTACAAGTGTTTAATTATGTCATCCTGGTATCGTGGACTCGCTATGTTTTGTACAAACGCAGCTGCTGCCATTTTGCTACAATTGTTTTGTACGCTGTAATGGATTATAAGAGAACTAACAAACATTTTCGTCTTTATTCTTTTAATGCCTTAATTTTGTGGTGAAATGTTGTGTAATACATAATTTGACTGCACCGTTTTCCTTAAATGTCCATTTAGTTTGAATTTGCCGCTTGCTCACAACTGCTTGTCTTCACGGAAGGGTTGCTTTAAAAAATTTCAACTCAAATCACTATTTTGCCTGTAATAAGCGTGATAATGTACATCCAGCCGGTTTTTCTCGCAGAATAAACTGCTTCGGGCTGATACAAGATCCTGATCCTGATCACCTGTGTCAGGGTTTATTACGCGAGAACAACCGACTGGATGTACATTATCCCTTATTTATTGTACATCGTTATATTTTATAATATGACTGCTTCTACTGTATTTTTACTGTATCAAATAACCACAGCCTTTGAGAACCTTTTTAAATAATAATACTATATAAAATTACTATTCTACTATTACTGGTCTTTTGGACAGCAGATATTCCAGATACAGATTTAATATTTTTCATTTATGCCCTTGAGAATCTGCAACAATTTGACTGGCTAGACATTTACTGTGCTTACATCATGTTTGTAAAGTGTAATGTAGTGGAAGTCTGATCACACCCTTCTTACCAACCGCTTTCACTGCCCTTCCGCTGACAGAGCATTCATTTCATAGCTGACATGTCTTCATAACAGGGTTCAACTGATCTGAGGCCTGTTGCAACGCTCACTGATCTGCGCTCTTCTGATGTTGCCACAGAACGGAGGTGATTTTTGCACTGAGCCTGAAACTAAACTGGCTACAGAACCAGTAATCAGGAACTGTTAGCGGCCCTGATGGTCTCTTATGGAAGCTCACTGCAAAAAATACTCTGTGATTGTATAATGTTATGTTATTTTTATTTATTTTTGGTCAAAATTATTAGAAATCTTCCACTCGAGATAAATGTACTTGACTTGTTTTGAGATTAAACATTTTTTAGTGTGTATTTTCTCTCGCTGCACTGGCACAATGTTTCCAGTTTTTTCAAGGTAAACGTTGCCAGAGACAAAAAAACTTATTAAAGATACTTTCTCTAAAAACAAGTCTTATGCTTATGCGGTTTTACGTTTCAAGTACATTCATCTTGTTTTAAGGTTTTTCAGATATTTTATTGGAAAATAAGACACAAAAAGACTAATGATATTATGTGACATCAGAAGTGCTCATACCTTTCAAAGCTATTGTCAAACATAGAAATCTCATAAAATTAAACAAGCACACAAACTTTGCTTGTAAACAATCACACAAAACACCAGTGGATAATGCAAAAAGAAAAAACATCACACTTACAATGCAGTAGTTACTGTGGAACAGAAAAAAATGTACTTCAAACATCTAAATATGATGTTAGGATGTTAATAATTCTTGATGTTTTGCCATGGCAGGATCTCAAGGCTATTAAAGTTCTCTGTATTTCTCCTAATTAATACGATTATTACAGTGTGACCTTCTGCATACAGCATGTTACCGCTCAAAGGCCATCTTAGAAAAGGTGCAATCTCAAGAGAGACAGATACTCCAGAAAGAAAAAAATCGAATACAATTTCTGAAGATCTCTTGAGGGTCAGAATAGAAGGGAAATATTTGGAATACGCTGTTTGTGTGTTGTAACAGGACAATATTTGAAATCAATGCTTTAAATAAAGGCCATTGCACACCAGACATAGTGAAGGCTGGTCCTGGAAGTTCCCTCCTCTTGATAATTTCACACAGTCTCCAAATCCACTAAAATGGGCGTTGGCAAATAAATAAAGTTAATTTCCACTTAGAACATGACAGGCTTCATTATTTAAAGTGTTTTTAATTATAAATAAAATAAATAAAATGTAATAAAAAACTTTTAATGACCTTTTAATGTGTCAATTATAATAATGTAAATATTAATAAGAAACTAAAAATACATAATTTATAATAATAATAAAACAAAATGGATTGTGAATTCTTTCCAATCCTTGTCCAAAGCTAACAACAGTGTGTACTGGACTGCACTTTGTTCTGGTGTGACAGTTAAAGTTACTTCAAGGTACTTGAGATGGACTGAAGCCATGGCAATTTAGCAACAGGAAGCTTCCTTCCTGCAAAAGCACCACCAATCATAAAGCTGTAGTAGAATATGTCAATCAAACCTGCATTGATGCCTGTCTGAAAGGAGTATGATTAAAGGAGAAAGAGAAAAGTACAATGGTGAACAGCAGATACATTGAGATATGCTTTTTCCAAAATGTGTGGAGTGGAAAGCCCAAAAATACGAAAAACTCAAAACTGTATTGCCCTTTCACCCTCTCTCCTTCCATCTCAAATAAGACACAAAAACATAAGAAAAGTATCATAAAATTCTTCAAAGTATTTTTGAAGCTACACAATTTCCTTTATTGTGTAGGATTTCTTTATTAATGGTTATTTTATGTCCTCTTTGATGGCATATAACAATGCTATCTCACGACCAATTTGTACGTATTTTACGAAGGGGCTAATTCATACGAATTCATATGACCGCACTCGTACGATTTTGTGCGATTTGTCTAGACCCCAGTGAAGGGTAGGTTTAGGGGGGTTAGGTGTAGGTCATTCGAATTGCTGTGAGATCAGGCTGCATATAAAGAGGTAAATGATGATAGAATTCTCATTTTTGGGTGAATTATCCCTTTAGGGTCACCTTGATCATTTGAATTAAATATATTCACATGTAGTTTACTAAACCTAAAAATGTTTGTATTGATACCCCAGTATATACTGTATGGAATGTGTTTGAGGTAAAATCTATGTGACTTTCCAAAAATTATGTCTACTGAGATAGTCAAGCTGTAGGCGGGATAAGACTAATCTGGTTTGACCTTCGTACATGTGACAGATGTTTTCAGATGTCCTCAAATCCAGCTGTTTTTCATTGCTCTGTGGAAAGCGGAGGGTCAAGTCCTGCAAAAGCTGGGGAATTAAGCAGGGGAAAAAATTCAAATGTATAATTTACAAAGCCTTGCGTCATTCCAAACGAAACAACTTTATTTATTTTGTAATAAAACAAAGGAGAAATTCTGAAGACTGTCCTGGTCTTTATTTTTCATGCAACTAAAATGAATGGAGACTGAAGCTTTCAAGTTTAAAAAAGCACACAAAAGCACCATCATGTAGAAGTTGTCCATACTACTTGTGTGCTTCAGAAAACTTGGAATATTGCAGAGCCCCTACAGGGACATTATGATAAAAAAAAAAAAAAAACTGTGAAAAAAATAAAACAAATTTCAATGCTTTTCGCTCTCTCACAAAAGTACCATGTTCCCCTGAGAAACTTTACACTCTTTCACAAAAACATTTGCGTTTTCTTGCAAAACTGTTGCGTTCTCTCACAAAAGTAGAGCATTTTCTCTCAAAAATTATTGTGTTCCCCTGCGTTTTTTTCACAAAACTTTATTTTTTCTTGCAAAACTACTGTGTTCTCCTATGAAACCTTTTGTTCTCTCACAAAAACATTTGCATTGTCTTGCGACACTAATGCATTCCCTTGAGATACTTTGTTTGCACTCAAAGCATTCTCTCGCAGCACATCTGTGTTCCTTTGCAAAACTATTATGTTTCCAGAAAGTGTTGTATTCATTCCAAAACCACTGAAATATAGTTTTTATTCTCACAATATTATTTTCACCAAGTTTGACAAGTGAACGCCAAGTTTCTCAGGGGAATGCTTAGTGAGAGAATGCAACAGGATTGAAATGCATTTCTTCCTCCAATCCCTCTCTTTTTTCATGAGCCACCTGGGCTACTTTCATGGGGTATTTGTGTCCTTTTTGAAGCTTAAAAAGCTACTTGATTACATTGTAATGATGGGAAAAAAGCAAGGAAATCAATCTTCAAAAATTATCTTCATTTGTCCACAGTAGAAAGTCAGTCATACAGTTTGGAATGACATGTGGGAGCGCAGACAATGACACAATTGTCATTTTTGTCTGAACAATCCCTTTAATGCACACAATCTCTCATAGCTGCATTACAAACCACCTTACATCCCTACAGCTAACACATACACCCCAGTTTATCTCAAAATATCCACAACAAGCAACATGTCTTACTGTACACACACGTTTTTTGAAATTTGCTTTCACATTGACAGCATCAGCACATCATGAGAGAGAGAGAGACAGAGAGACATAAGAAAAGATAAGAAATATGTGAGGGTTATTTAGTGTGACATTAGAGCAGCTGCTGTCTGTGTTAGACATCATACATGCCTTCATCTCTCCCTCCATCCTGTCTTTTCTCATCCCTTTTCCCCCCTTTCATTTATCACCCTTCTCCCAAAACACATGTAACTGCATGGATAACTCAACTGTGCATTCAAAAACCTCTTATCTTCCCTTTGTCTTACAATTTCTGCTCTTTATATTTTTTTTCTCCTTCATTCTGGTTCTATTATGCAGCCCAATTAGAGAGCTGCATTAGTGTTGGTGAACACCCCTCGTCAGCAGGTGCACTTACCCAGTACGTCTGTGCTCAGACAGGGATTGAATAGGGTCATACCATTTGAAGAGCGGGGAGAGGGGGGGTCAAAGACTGGAGGTGGTTTGAAGGTCAGGAAGCTTCTGGAGTGTTTAAGAGCATCAATCAGGTTTAACTGAGCAGGTTCACACACACACACACTCACACGACTGCTTCGCAAGCACTTTATAGAGATTGAGTCAGGCTGTGATGCTGAGTGAATGAATTGCATTGTACTGTATGCATGCTGATCTCTTTCACTTTCACACAAAAACACAGAGAGAGAGAGAGAGACTGTATGTGCGTGCGTACGTGTGTACATGTGGCTTGTGGACGTAGTGGAATATGTGTCATTAAATTAGTTCCAGTTCATTAAGTACTGGAAAAATAAAACCTTACTGGCTCTGGCACTGAGCTTGCACGTAGCCTGTGTGTGTTTGACAATCTACTAAATTTACCCTTTGGGAACAATAAAGTGTCCATCTGTCTATCCCTCAATACTAATAAAAACGTAATAATTGTATTACCATGGTGTTTAGACATTTTGGAAACACAATTGTTAAGGCATATATACACGTATATGTGACCCTGACATGTTCCTAAATTGAGATCTATACATGATCTGAAAGCAGAATAAATAAGCTTTCAATTGATGTATGGTTTATTAGGATCAACACTATTTGACAGAGATACAACTATTTGATAACCTGGAATTTGAGGGTGTAAAAAAAATCAAAAATACTGAGAAAATTGCCTTTGAGGTTGTCCAAATGAATTCTTAGCATTAAGTTTTTACATATTTACGGTAGGAAATTTACAAAATAAGTGTGTGTGTGTGTG
The DNA here is from genome assembly GCF_963082965.1 of Carassius carassius. NCBI lineage: Eukaryota > Metazoa > Chordata > Actinopteri > Cypriniformes > Cyprinidae > Carassius > Carassius carassius. The sequence continues at coordinate 10,302,140 of NC_081763.1, forward strand.
TGTGTGTGTGTGTGTTTTCATGTGAGAGAGGCAGAGAGGTAGCTAAATGTTGACAGCAATAAACTCTGTCAGATTGGGAGTTGTGGCACAGATCTAAGGCCAAGTGTAGTTGTTTGACAGAAAAAGGTGTGTGTGTGTGTGTGTGTGTGTGTGGGTGTGCGGGTGTGTAAGTGTGAGAGAGAGAACCAGTCTAACAACCCATCACTGTCACTACTGATTGTTCGTCAAAGTATATCAGAGTCAATTCAAATAAATTCTAAGTGTGTTGGAGAGGTATGACAAAGTAGCTGATCTCACGCACACACACACACACACACACACACACACACACACACACAAACACACACACACACACACACACACACACACACAATTCCACTTCTGAAGTCATAAAGCAAGGCAATATGGCCTTGTCTTACCTTCTCTTTCTCTCGTGGCAGTCAATATTTCTTTTGCATATTAGGTTATTTTACAGTTTCTTTATCTCTCTTTTCCTGTCGCTCTCTCTCTTTCTCTCCTTGCCATACAATGCTCTTCAAAGCCTTAAAGGGCTGGACAGTAACATTTCAGAAGCTTAATGAATATGCATGTTGATTGTTCTCTCTTCCTGAGTGCGATGATGCATTATTAATGAGAAGTAGTGTGTTTTCTGTGTTTGATTGAATTCTCCCCCGAGGGACCGCCCACCCTCAGAGAACAGAAATCTCCTACTCCAGTGGGGCAGATCCACGGATGGATATCAAACACTTTTTCTTCCGTACACACGCCGTTCCAGTGAGAAATTTTTGTGAAGTCTTGTCTTAAAAAGTTAAGCTGAACCTCCTGTGGATGGTCAAAACAGCCGAAAATGTTCTTCTATATACAGAAAACTGATTTTTTTCAACTGTAAGGTTCAAACTTCATTCTTTTCTCTGTCTCTACAGTGTGAATGTCCATTGTTACCTGACCTTTACTTTTAGGTTTTAGCCTCCGCAAGCTCAACTGTGATTACTATTGTGGTTCCAGTCTGACATTATTACTCCCTGATTTGTTTAAACAAAGAAAACACAATGTGGATTCAGACACAAAATAATTTTCGGTTTTCTAGTATCTGATTTTTAATATTAAGTCTGCATACCAAATCGGTGGTCAGAATAGCACCCAACAGTAGAATCCAGACATCAAGTTACTTTATTTTAGTAGGCTTAGTTTAAATCATAGCTCAACTTTTTAAATCATTATCAAGTGAAAAATATAATGGCATAAATAATTATGATAAAAATAATTTGTCGCATAAAAAATGATCATGATAGAATATTTGTTCAAATGTAATGTTTACAGTAATAAATAGTATTGTTATTTATTAAAGTTAATAATTACATCCATTTCAAATTCATTGGGATTCTGTTTTAATAATATTATTTTTGTGGCCTAATAGTGACTCCATAGTGATTCTACTGTGACTTGCTCTTTAGAGTCCTTATGTAACTCAGTCCTTATTATGGGATACATCATGTATTCCTTCTCAGCAAGCAATTAAAAAGAAGTGGATTGAATGATGTGTGCTTTAATCATTGAAGAACAATTTGTGAACTGATTTATACCAATCGGTCTTGACTGGTATTGATCTATAGCTCTGATATTGATTGGTTAAAATAGTTTTTCGATAAAATAATTTTTGAAGGAACAAGAAGTAAAACCAGCATAATCAGATTAATAATCTACAACACACAAAGTTATTCTCCTCCATCTGTCCTCACTAGGCCAGTGTTCACACCTCACCAGGTTACTAGATCCCTGAAGTTACCATCATGCATTTATTATTAATTATGATGCAAACATCAGACTCCCATGAGGAAGAGGGGCTGTTACAGGGAGGTACAGTTCAATAGCCATTTAGCAGTTCATTAAGTTACGTAACTTCAGTCTGAGAGGAGCACAGACCACCCACCCATCACTCTACAATGAGGAATGAGCAATGGAAAAGATAATGGAGAGCAGAGAGAATTGGGGCAAGCAATATATTTTTAACCTTCAACATGTCACATGATGTCAAACATTAAATAGTGCACCGTAATAAAGTTTGTAGTATCAGATGGGTTTAGTTGGCCTCTGAAATCAAATTCTTTAGTTGTTGCTGATTAATTGATTTTACAGGATTCAGTGAAGATTAATGAAAGAACTAAATGAGCGAACAGGACAAAGGGGTTGAGGGGCAGTTATAGTGTGAGACACAGTCACGTCTGATTGTATCAGAGTCTGATCTCCACATCTGCGTGTAATGGAGATTAGATGATTAGATTATAACTACAGCCTGACTGCAGAAAATTGCTCAGAGCCTCGTGCTCGTATTGTCAACCCACCAGCACCAGAACTTGGAACAGTGTGGACTTCCAGGCATTGTGCACTGACAGACCAGGAATTGTCTCTTAAGGCAGAAAATTCACCCTCAGCTGACTTCAGACCAGTCTATATTCATCGCCTTCTGAAGCTATTGCACATGCACTAAGGTAAAACATACAGTGAATAAAGGTCGAAATTCAACGGCGGCTTTCGGAGCAATGCACATTTTCTTATGTGCTTTATGAGAGGTGAAACTCTCTTTGTTTAACAGTTTTACATTGGCTATGCCCACATAAACATAGTGTTTGAGAATTCAAGTGAAAGGCTTCAATTGTCTGGTACATGCTATAGCAGACAGTATACACTCACAATCTAACTATACTGACAGATAACTATAATATATATCAAAACAAATATTATTTCATAAATCAATGCGAAAAAAAACATGTTTAAAACCCATTTCATATCAGTAATTTAATGCATTTTAGAATATAATTTGATATTCAATAAGCAAGACACCTTAACCACCAAAGCTTGGAACCTGTTTCAGTGGGAAATATATAAATAATACAGATAACTATGCCTGCCTTTAAGTTATATTGAGTAACTTTCATAAGAAAATTGTGTGAATTAGGAATAATGTAGGACCACTTTGCATTGGGGTCCTGATCACCCATGTCGAGGTTATTCTGCGATAATAAGTGCCTGGATGTACATTATCCCACACAGCTACTTGCTAAATGTTGATTCGAGTTGAAATATTTGAATGCAAAGCTTCCAAGAAGAAAGCAACTGAAGCCACTGAATGGAAGAATGGAAAATCTGTGCTTTTAATTAAAGAATCTTTATGATTGATTGAAACCTTATCCATTTTTCTAAACACTTCCACAGTCTGTTTTACCCATTCTCTTTCACAACATAACAGACATAGAAAAAAAAAGAATGGTAAAATTCTCAGAAGAAACAGAGAAAATATGTCACACCTTTAATTATTGGGAGTCTGACACTTCTATTCTAGAACAAGCCTCTAGAGGAAAACACTAGATCAGTGTGGAGTGTTAGAGATCCCTTACTCTATATGTCCCTTAAAACAGTCTGTCTGGAGGATGATGCTTCCTGTTAGATACTTTATTTATATATAGGTTATATAGTACATTTGCAGATTGAAATATTCATTGTAAAACAAAATCTATCAATTTTATTGTACAAAAATGGCATCTCTGGTTGCAACGGTACGCCAATTTAAGTTTTAAAGATTTAACTCACATTAAAAAAAAAGGATAATATATTATTGATAACCACCTTAAAAATACAGATGGTAAAAAGAAAGCCATATAATGATTAAAAGTTCATAATTTTTAATTACAATGCAATATGACTGGTTCTTTTTCACTTCCACATTTCACTTTCACTTGCACATGATTCTGACCTTATCTGTGACCTGCATCCATTTGCTGTGATATAACTGTATCTGGACTGCATGTGGCATACCAATCTGTCCTGCCGCCATAAAAGCACACATATGCACTAACATATATGTTAAGTACACACAAAAACACAAAGTGATCTGACAGAGTCAGGTCAGTGACCACACACCCCAGCCCAAAGGGGGGACACCTGATATGTTTCCTAAATAACTTTTAGTGACCTCTGCACAGTACAGCAGACTGTCGCAAATACAGCAGTCTATCATGCATCTGCCTTGGAAAAAGACTTTAATTGTAAATGTGCACAAACATGCCCGTACAAAAAAAAAAAAAAAGGGATCTCAGTTGTTTCTACAAGACAGCAGTGACCTTAAATTTTCTCCTAAGAAAAAGATGCTAGTGACTGCTGTAGATTCAAATGAGATCCCAACAACGTCTCAAATATCTACACAACCCACAGTCTGAAGAAAGATCCACAAATCAAAGAAATCAATCTTACTACAGAAGCGGAAATCATGGGATTTCCTGTTTTTTCCTTTAAAGCATTTCAAATGACTTCAATGACTTCCGAATTCACTTCACTTGCAATAAACATTTTTTTTTTCTATTTTCTGTCAAATTATATTGTTTTATTGTTTTTCAAAAGATGGTTTTAAACTGTGTTGTAAAAATGCCTGAAAATACCAAAATACTCACTTTTTATATTTATGATTAAACATCTGATCTGAGGCTTTGCTTTCCAAATAATTTTTTTATTCTACACTTGCATTATGTTTTAGCAATTGTCTATTTTTATTTATCAAAAGGGATTTTAAGATTGTTTTCCAGTTTCAAATATCTAAAACCTATTAACAAGGATTTTTTTTTAAAGTGACATTTCATAGATATTAAGACCGCTATTTTATGTGTGTTTTGTATTATGTATTTTGGATTCACTTATTTTTAACGTCTTTTGAAACTGGAAAAAAAATCTGTCACTCTATATCTCCCAATAATATGTCAAAGCAAAATTACATTTAAATGCTTCGTTTTTAGTTTTTATTGTGGGGACAAACACATAATGCAGTGCAATACATGAAGACTGAGAATAAACAGTCCTCAAAAGCCTGATCTATTATATTTGATATATTTAAAATAGATTTCTCTAAGAAATGTTGTATGTAGAATCAAGTAAACACACTGATTCCAAGATTTTAAAAAGATTTCAAAAACACACGATATAGTTTTTTGAATAATACTAAAAGTCCTTCTTCTGGCTAATAAAGTATAAACGATCAGACAACAAAAGGCATCTAGTAGATCTATTAGAAGTTTTGGATCATGTTAATTTAGAGGACTTCTGAAATTAGCATATCAAATATGACACAGTAGGCTTTATATGGTTAAAGATACTGTTATTTATACTGTCTTAATATCTTACGCAATGCCACTTCTAAAGTAAATTAATCTTGTTTTAATACATTTTACAGATTAAAAAATAATGTAAATTTACTATAATTTTTTTTTGCAGTATTCTTGCATAAAGCGTAACTGAGAACTTGTAACAAGGAGTCGGAGGTGTTCGGATCCATATGCAGCATTTATTAAACAGAATGGTCATACAGGCAGAGATCAGGAATGGCGTCAGGTGTGTCAGGGATAACCAGAATCGTAACCAGAAACAAGCAGAGATCGGGACAGGCAGCAGAGAATCAGAGTCGGAATACACAGTCCAAAGGTCAAAACACAGGTATAACAAACACAGGGAAAACCGCTCGGAAATATCAGACTGGCTAAACCAAACTTCGTAGTGAGTGAGAGTGAGTGTGCTGCTTTTATGTGTGTGTGTAAATGAGGTGCAGGTGTGGCAAGGAAATTGGCTGATGAATGAGGTGCAGGTGTGGCAAGGTGATTGTGATGCAGTGACTCATGGGTAATGTAGTTCGGGTGTGGTGCAACAGTATGAGAGGTGCTAGTGTCCAAGTGACAACTGGTGGTTGATGGGTGGAATGGTCCTGACTGGAGTGCCCTCTACTAAAGCTCATGGGCACTCCATCTAATGATCGTGACAGAACTTCATTAAGTTTATGCAACAGCAGCCTACATTCACATTTATACAACAGACACTTTTATTTAAAGTCACAAAGTCATTCCAAGCTATACATAGCATTAGTTCTGTGAGAACTGAATCCATGACCTTGATGTTGCAAGCGCCGCGCTCTTCAGGAACCTCTGAGCTATAAGACTCATGCATGTCCTTCGTTCCCCTTTACTCGCTGAAATTAACAGCAGACTTCGCCTTTACTGTATAATCACATGCACTCATCTCTCTATAAATGTGCTGACTTCCCATTTACTAACGCACCGCTCCTCCTTGTGTCCCTCTCTCTCCTCTATGCTCTCTTGTTCCTTCCTGTCCTCCTTCTCCTTTTGTGCTGTCTCTCTTCCTTCAGAGCATAACCACCTGAATAATGTCACGCATCCTACTTTGAGTCCCGTAATGACTCTGTCCCAGCCTCACAACAATCTGGGCTTCAACAAATACTCCTCTCTCAAGACCATGGGTAAGACACACACACAAAGCGCTGTCACATCTTGTGATGCACACCATAAATGCCACACATGCTCATCAAGGTCACTTTATCCACAAACACTGATTACCATTGCAAATGTGCCACTGACTGCAGGGAAAACACACAATGTAATCACATATGCAAATATCACCACTCAGACCAAGAGGGGAAAAAACCCCTGACATGTTGTTAAAATCATAGGTGGGTGATCTCAGGAGCATGTACTGTAAATATACGGATATGCTAATAATGGACACAAACACACACTATGTAGTGTGACCTCATCAATCACAGCATGACTCGAAACACAGAGGGGCTAATTCACTAAACAGCCATGCTAGTGTTTGGTCTTAGCACATTCCTTCCCAAGACACATAAATACACACTCGCTGAGAATTAGGGGCTGATGGGAAATCGGTTGAAATGTACTAGTGTTATATGAAATTAAGGAAAGTATACGCCTTATGCTGTATGAACAATAGCATAAAAACACAAACAAATTCAAAGACACTAAAGCTTATATATTCATTGTGCATAATAAACACACTATTTAAACAACCTGGTTATACCAAAGGGGAAAAAAATGAAAATAAATATATGAGTTCAATTGCGGTTGGTCAGATTTTTTAAAATGTTTTTTTAAAGAAGTCTATTGTGGTCACCAAGGCTGCATTTATTTGATAAAAAATACAGTAAAACATTAACATTGTAAGTATTACTAGCATTAATTTTTTATTGTAATATATTTTAACATGTAATTTATTTCTGTGATTGCACAGCTGAATTTTCAGCATCATTCCTCCAGTCTTCAGTGTCACATGATTCTATAGAAATCATATTAATATGCTAATATTTGCTGCTCCAGAAACATCTTTTAATTATTATATTCATTTTTAAATATAATAACTTTTCTTTACTGGATTTATGATGAATAGAAAGCTCAGAACAGCGTTTATTTGAAATATAAGTTTTTTTGCAACAATATAAATTTCTTTACATTAACGTCTTACCAATTTAATGCATCCTTGCTGATTAAATGAGTGATATTTTTAACACTAGAGCCCCCATGGGGTAAATTTGACCCGTGGCTGTTTTTCAAATGTACATAACAGGTTTTCAATAATACATTCAAGTCTCCCAGTCATTGACTTTTACTCAAATTGTGTAATTTACAATCCCCATTGTTAAAAATTGTTTAGATTAAACCAGATATAACAAAACAGGGCATTTATACCTGTAAGCATCAGCGGGTCAAATTTACCCATAATTTACCCACCTAATGCCTGTATTTTCACGCTGTTGTTTTCTTGTCGCTTGTGTTTTATCATTGTACATTGATAGGCAACGCCTTTCACTCACTGGATTAGGTTATCAGTTTCATAAATAGTCAAACTGAGTAAAAGAAGGTGATTTATGAATGCCGAAGAGGTATTATTGTATTATCGTTTATTGTTCTCCTCTATGTAGCTATTTATTCTAGTCTGCCCATTTCCTGGAAAAAAAGATTAAATCTATGATGTATGAATGAAACAATTTTTTGATTCGCCGAAGTTTATTGGTAGTGTTCTCTTATTAAAAATTATAAATGATATAACTAAAATTAATAATTTATTAGGTGAAGCTGTGGGCTTGAATTTGTCATCGCATTATACATCCTATGCAGTGTGGTGAATTATTATTGCTCTTTAAGGCTAATTTAGTTATTTAAATAACATAGGTTATCATAATATATTGATTAATGACATTGTATTTTAATATTGCACCACCCAAGTATGTATCTAATTCTCATTGTCATTGCAGGATTGTTTAGCTTATACTGACCGTTATTAAAAGGGATTAGTGTAGCCTGCTTGAAAAAAGCCTTGAAAATAAAACAACAGGACAAAAATATAGTTGATGACTAGACATAATCATTGTTAAAAAAGTCCATGAGACATCAGTGGTTCAACTGTACAGTAATTTTATGAAAATACGACAATACTTTTTGTGTGCAAAACATGTCGACGTGTCGATGTGCGTTCACGAGAGTACAACTCGTGCACCTTGTTTACAAGCAGAGGAATGCACACACATGCAACGTGATACTCTTGTGAACAAGGCAATACACAATGCATGTTGAGAAAGCTGTGTTGATAAGGATACATTTACAATTCATAAATCAATAAGAAATTGATACATTTATATAATTAATTTATAAAAAGAAGAATTTGATTTTAAAATGAAGCCTATTTTTAGAACCATTTCCATGTACAGTATTTATTTATTTTTGTGAGATTCTAGACAGTTTTTTTTAAACATTCTTAAGATTTAATTTTATTAGTGTATTTAGCTATTGTGGGATCTTACTAATGTAAAACACATTGTTCCTATTGCACATATTTAGCCCACATCAAGGAAATATGAAAGGATAAAACACAAAGATAGAGAGGGAATTCTTCCCCCTTCAAACAATGTGTAGTTATATGGTACATCCGCGTACATGCAGTCTCTGGCATGGTGTCTACTGTTGGAACATTGCATTTGGAAAGCTTGAGATGGATCAGCACTGACTGTGCTGGCAAAGAGATTGGATGGGTAGAGTTAAGCAGGGCAAGTGGAGGGAAAGATGAGAGGATGATGCGAGAAAAGGAATAACGATTGGAAACAGAAGTACAGATATATTGAGAGGCAAACTAAATTTAACAGAGAAAGTTGTGAGGAAAGAATCTAAGAAAAAGGTGAAGAAGGAGTTATAAGAAATATAAAATAAATAGTACTTGTGGTTAAGAGGGGAAGAGACAGTGAGAAAGGAAGAAAAGACATGGACAGAGAGGCTGCTGGTACATTTACCGTCTGTTCATTAGTTAGATACATATGTTCACCCTCCTGTTCATTTCCTGTGTCTGACATCATCAGGCCGTTATGTCACGTTCTCTCCTGTTGCAGTGGCTGAATGCCCCAGAGGACCACACACACACACACACACACACACACACACACACACACACACACACACACACACACACACACACACACACACACACATACACATTTTTCTATCATGACTGAGACTTTTCATTGACTGCTGTTTTATTTGTACTGAGGAAATTATGTGTTTTGTATCATTAACCCCTTAAACCTTTTAGCAATTTTAAATTTTCCTCAAAAATCCCCCAAAAATAAAGGCAAAATGGGAAAAACACATCTACTGCAAATGATAACATCATATACTTTTTTAATTTTAATTTTCTAAAGACTAGACCTTAGCACTAAAACAAAACTTTTTGCAGTGACAAAGTAAAAAATAATTATTCCTAGATGCCCACAAAAAGAGGTTTTGACAGATTAATTGAACCTTACTATTGTGCAGGTGCTAAAAAAATACAATAAAATGTTTTTTTTTTTTGTAAATATGTTTTTCTGGTTTAGCCTATAATTTGAAGTATGTGTGCAGTTGTGTAATTGTGCAATACTCTTTTTTTCTTAGGCTGTGTGTATATGGTAAGTGTGTGTGTGCTCATGTGTTAAATCTGTTCGTCACTTAACTCATTATCAGGGTAATACGTCTCGGTGTCCTTCTCTTTAAACACACTCCCTAAATAATTCATGCCTACTCAATTCACTGGACCTTCACTAGAAGTGATTTGTTTGACTCTCTCTATTCCTTTAAATTAAAATCAAAACACTTCTGAATTAAAAAGCACATGAATGCGCTAATAGGTGTCACACTCTAAAACATAATATGAGCTAATCGGCATTGGATTTACTATCTACAGGAACAAATTAACATCCTCATTTGGGTGAATTTGGCCATATTTCTAAACACAGATTTAGTCACTTCTTCAAACACACAGTGCTGAGACATGGCTTCGGCCCTCAGCATGTCACAACATCCCTAAAACCCCTTCAGGTTTCATTTTGACCTTCTAAGCTGATTGTAATACTAACCGACATTGGCTCATGCATGACTACAAAGAGTGAGCTTGTCCATACTGATATGGTCAGAAAGAATCATAACAGGAGCTGCTAATGCCAAGTTTCCACAATTTTACTTTATTGACTACAGTATTCTGCCCGAAACAATGATTACCATCGGGCCAGGATATACATTTGAGATCACATACAATGAAATTTTGGTAGATGCTTGTGTGCCTTGTCAGCCTTAACCATGACTCAGTCGATAGCAGTATAGTATAGGAAGTCAGGATGGAAAACAATAAAAAGGAGACAAAAAATAACAAAACAGTGAAGCAAGGTTGTTTAAGTCTGAGGGCAGTGAAGCGAGTGGCCTGTCTATAGCTTACAGCACTCAGTGGAGATGGGCTAATTTGATGAGACAGGCTAAAAGGCTAACTCCCCTCTTTCAACTGTTGCTAACATGCTAACCCACTTCAATCTGCAAAAGAATAAAATAACCAGCCAATTTTATACCATTCACAACCCTAACTGGCCTCTTTCACATAAGTAACTACCTTTTACCAACTGTAAATATCACTAATCAAAATATTACACACAATACTGCATAATAAATATAGTCCTGCAGGTATAACTGCAGTTTATGTAGTGAGACCACCATAGTAAACACTAGGTAAAACTATGAATCATTGCTCCTAGAAAGTATAAAACATTTTAAAGTATTGCTCTTTGGTTACAGTTGTGTAGTGTTGCAGTACAATGTTTTAAAACATTCTAGAAACTTCCTGGTAGGTTGTCCTTGTACCTCAAAGTTGCAATATAAAACATTTTAACCATACAAACAACCAGATCAAACTGCAAACCATTCTACTGTTTCCTTTCAACTTATCACCTCTTCACTGGACATTTCTTGCATTGATCCTTTCAAACAGAGTCTGGCCTCAGGACACATATAATTCATTTTTCATCATGACCATGATGTGAACAGCCACAGCTCCCTCAAGTCAATGTATGTACAGTATGTGCATGCATGCATGTGTGTGGCGTGGCGTGACGTAAAAAAGAGCCAAGGGCATCCTCATGTCACTCTTGATGACCCTCCGCTCCAGGTGTTTTACTCATTAGATGCTCTAAACACTAAATATAGCAACTATAGTCTGAGAGAAATACATTAGGTTTGTACACCACATACTGTAGGTTATGTGAGTGTAGAAGCAACATTAATAAATGAATATATTGCATATTTGTCACAATGTAATGTTGTATTTTAGCCTCTATTTTCTAAATGTTCGTTTTCGCCCTTTTTTCACTGCAGATACTACAGCAAGGGATTATTACCCCAAGAGCTATACCATGATGGATTACGCACAACGCCAATCCTCGCCTGCAACCTTCCAACCCATTGCTTTCCACCCAAAAGATAAACACTTTCTTCCCCCTCCGGACATCCATACTCCTTTGGCCATTACCATTACATCATCTCAAGTCCCCAAGCCCAAGATCTCCAAGACTAACACCCACCCACTCACCTCAAGCTCAGCCTTCAAAGTGTGGGACCCCAACAAGAGCCATATACAGGTACAACACCAGGTCCCTCTCATGATGCAGCCACCACTGTCTCAACCAAACAGTCGGCGCCAGGTCTTCTCCAACAAGCGTCAGTTTAGCATCGAGACTCTTCCAGAGTTGTTCTCTCAGCCTCTGGGGTATGGACAGTCTCCGCACCTCCAACCACAACACAAGGGACTGCACACAAACAGCAAAACGGAAGTGACGGTCTGAGGGGAAAGCCTGAACTGGATGTGAAATCTTCTACACATGTGCTTCAGTTATATTTATAGTATATTTTTTCCTTGTATTCATTTTGGACTAGATTTACTTTCATTGTACAAAAATACAAAGAACTGAAGGGGAAAATGTTGCATGGTCTAGATTCTGATTCTACTTAGGCCTTGAATCCCTGCTGATCCTACCTCCCCCCTAAAATTCTGGTCTGTTGTTCTTGTACTGCTGGCCTTCAGATGTCTCTTGTGGACCGGACCCATGTGTCCGATGGCAAAGGGCAGGAGCCTTGCACCTCAGCCCCCTTCACACCATTCTGGATAAGGCCATTGTCCTGTCAACTTTCATCAGCCAAGAGCTGCCACACAGTGAAATATTATTCAGACAATTCTAGACCACTGAGGACAAAGAACAGTGAGGAAGCATACGGAAGAGGACAGTGAAAAAACCAAGGTGCCCTGTGAGAGGAAAAGAGAGTGTTGTGATGTTTAAGAGTTTATTTCAGTCAACGGATGAGGATCTAGGTGAATTTGGCAAAGTCCAATGTCCCTAGGACTCTTTACCTCAACACCTTTATCAAAGGATGCATTCCAGCACTTGTCCAGGGAGCAGACCGCCAACATCACCTCAAATCATAGCTATTCTGTTTCTCTTTCAAACTCTTGTTTGGGACACAGCACAGGTAAAGACAAGGTCGATAAGCAAGTCTCTATGACAGACAGACCACAAGAGAGACATTTCAGGGGACGATAGTCACCTGCAGAGATGAGGTGCCATAGTGACGGAGGAGCACAGATCTAGGTGAACAAATCCAGCAGTGTCATATGAAACACTGCCAAAACAACTTTGCTAAATTGACCCATGTGTATTCCTTGCAATATCTGTCAAACAGCCTGCTTCGAATTCTCTCTAATGCTAATTCTCCTCTCGAATGCTTTGAATACTTCTGAATGTAGATAATTATCCTTTTCGTGAAAGCAAGAACCTATTAGATTGATGATTTGGTGGCAAAATCTAGCATGTAGCAGCAATACCTACACCCTGTTGTAGCATCCTAATGCAAATGGCATGGGAAACCACTAAATCTGGTAGTGGCCATCAGTTTTAAAGTGAAGATCTGTGATTTTAGGTGCCTTGGGAGTTGCTCAAGAGACCAAGGAAAATGGTAGCAATACTAGGCCTGTCTGTCCTCTCCTGCTTGGGGCCAAATGACTGATGGACACAGCTGTCAAACTCACTCTCTGCTGTTCCAAGCTGTTTCCAGCCAGGCGTTTGGCTGCCACACTGCCACAGAATACCAGGGGGCGCTGTAATTAATGACAGGTTGGTTCTAATTCAGCAGATCCAAAATGTGTTCTACCAAACTGCCTGTGGACGGTTTTTTATTTTTCGTCTGTCTTATCTTTTTTCATTCACAATGGATCCGAATGGAGATATATGGTTCTTGCTTAAAGACAAAAGGCGTGACTACAAAACTAAATTTTGATTTTTTTTTATGCATCAATTTAAAGGAGACCTGCAGAGATGTCTGATGGTGACCTCTTGCTTCTTCACACAACAATAATGTTCTAAAAAGAACACTTTGTTTGAACAGCCTTGTGAGTTTTTGCGGGCCAGTGACATCTAATGTACAAGCCACCTAAGGACTATAAAAGAGTGTGAAATGTTCAACGGAACTGCTGCTTGGGGCTCCTTGCAAAACTAAGATGCCAGTATTGTGAAAAGCAGAGAAGGATTATTGAACTCGGAAAGAGGAGGCAACACACTCATAACGGTACAAAGTACTCCTTTCTAATCACTAGATTGTATTAAAGTCAGTGAAGTACATGTTACGGCAGTTGGTTCTGTAATGAACTATAAAGAAAGGATGAAAAAGAAAGAAACAAGTAACTCTCTCTCTCTTTATATCCTCACCAGCTTCATTTGGGAGATAATTTCTACTTCTGGACCAACTCCAGAGACAGCAGTTCCAAAAATATGACAACAAATACAGTTACACCATGTTCACCATTGTACACCATTGAATTAATGTGAGGATGTATCAACATGCTCTCATGGGTCAGAATTGAGTCAAATTATCCTGAGCTACAGTGATGCTTCATTCTGTTTCAGTGGCAATGGCTCAAGGGTGTCATTGTGTTTCAGGGGCAAACCCTGGAGGACAGACACGGCTGTCAGACTCTCCTGGCACAGAGATGTCAAGCGATGCCAAGGTGAGCCAGCTACACAGCCCTCTGCCTGAAATGGAGCCACTTTGTCAGCCAGGAGGTCATGAAGTCTGTCTATAATGAATACCAGAAAAGAGCAGAGCAGGGCAGATTTAGCTTTTAACAAAGCCACAGTGATAAGGTTTCTGGCTGTACCAGCTTAAACCCTGAATCAAATGAGGACTAACGTCTGGAAATAAACTTTTTATTTGACATTAACTCAATAAAGCACTGGATTTGTCAATTAACTACTTAATTCCAGAGGTTAAGGATGATAAAGGGAAATCAAAAGAGGTTGAGTGCATTCATCTGTTACAAAGAAACACAAGGTGTAAATATCTGTTTTCCAGTGGTTATTTTAAACCACCCAAATAAGCTGAATGACTGTTGTTTCTGATTTCTTCTTAAATCAAAAGTGTTCTACCTGTGATGTGAATGCCACCGGGTAGCATTTTATCTTTAGCAATACATGATGTTCTTTTTACTGTTGAGGTACTATTTGCAATGTCATTTCTTTTGTATCGTAAGCATAATTGGAATCAAAGTCGAGCCTGCTGCAGGTGACAACAATTTGACGGAGATGAAGTGCTTCCGAATTTTAACACCCTTCTCACCTTCCTTACTAACTTAAATGATGTCTTGCCATATTTAAAGCTTGCGCTATATTTATAAACCAATGCTTTATTTAATCTTTTTTAAAAGACATATTATAACCAATGCTTGAATGACATGTTAGTTGCCAGTCCAGAGACATGTAATGTGTACTGGAGAAACACATTGTTCCCATTTGTTTGGTGGCTCCATTGGTTTAGTGGTAAGTTTGACCGATCTAATGTTATGCACTATTCTAAGCTGTACCTTTTGTGTATGTATAATTAGGATGAATTCTACTAAGGGCTTTTAAAGATAAACGTGCTCTTAACAGTAGTTGTCTTTGTCGATCATGGAAAGGGTTTTCCCCAATGCAGTGACAGGGAGTACATTTGGTTGTGTCAGAGTGAGTAGTTACTAGGGTAAACTATAGCAGAATACACGTAAGGTTTTGCGAAGGCGATGTGCATCACAAAGCAAAAACTGTTCCCAGTTTAAGAAAACAGGACTTTTCTTTTTCGAACCCTGAAATGATATGCAAAAACGTGTTAAGGACATATGAGAGCTCATTACAGAAGCAAAAAAAGACAACTGCTCTAAGTTTGAATTTACCAGCATTAAAGGAAATGCAAAGCCAGCTACAGCAATGCAGATTGATCCTAATTAAAAGTCACACTGGTTACATCATTGATAAAAAGAACGACAGGAAGACTAATTAGGCTTGTCTGTTGACTTAATCAAGGCCAGATTTTTACAGCAACACTAGCATTGAGAATTATCTCCTGTCACATTTGTGTTTTACATGTTTACTGATTATATATGCCTGTTTATTCATACATCAGGGTTAAAAGAGTTAAATATATAAATCTTGTGTAAAAATGTATGTATATGATGTGAAAATAAAGCAGCATTAGTTCACAGCCTTTCAGAAATACACACACACCAAAACTGAGAATTTAACATTGTAAACACAATGTTTTGTGTAAGTTTCCTAAAGGCTTTTCTGGGGGCAGCCAGCTTGCGTTACCCCGTGTCCTAGCTAGGTGTGATACGACACATTTCCAAGTAATTTATTTGTCCAAAACGCCATGTAAACACAGCAGTGAAATCCTGGTTTCTGGAAATATTATTTCCTAATGTTATTTTAAAAAAGCCACTGAACCAAACGGCTCTGAGATGAATCATTCAGTCAGCATTTAATTTGAAGCTTAAATGAGGTTATACTCTCTTTTGAAGTGATTAAGTTCTCATACCAAGAAGCATTGCAAACGATGTAATAAAATCAGCAATCAGCAAAAAGTATAGAAATGCACTTCCTGTTGCGCTCTAGCAGGATGTTGGACCAGTAAGATTTAACTGTGGGCGGGGCAAACAAAATAGTGCTCTAACAGAAGTCATGCC